>NW_002476173.1:0-5382 GCF_000189635.1 Tetrahymena thermophila SB210 | reverse complement strand
TATTTTTTTTGGATTGTAATATTTTTAATTATAAAAATTAATTTAAAACATTAAAGCTCTTTTAATTTATTTGATGTATTTTCCTTTTTATTTTTATTTTATGATTTCTTTTTTTTTCGTTCTTTGTTTATTTTATTAACTATTAATTATTTCATATTTTTTCTTTATTTTTTCTTTCTTGCTTTTTAATTTATAAAAGGCGAAATATAATATTTCTTAATAACATAATAAATAAAGCTAAATTAGCTTAAAACAGCTTTATTTTTGAGTTTTTAGAAAGCTTTAATTCACAAAATACTAAATTTGAAATAATATACACATAATGATATATCATTTTTTTTGAAAAAAATAAATTTTGAAAAATTTTACGAACTCAAAAATCAATAATTCTATTATAAAATATCAAAATCAGATTTTTTATTTATTTAATAAAAATCTATTTTATAATAAGTATCATAACCAAGAAATTTTTGTATGACATCTTGCTATAATTAGAGATATTGTAAATATTCCTAAAATTACTAAGCTAAAACAGAAAAATCTACTTATAAACATTATTTTTATAATATTTAAGAACATTAAATACTAGGATTTTTTCAAATAAGACTAAATAAATAACTGACCATCTCTACTTTATATATTTTAAAGTTTATGTTTTAAATACAAATATTAAGTTAAAATAATGAATGTTAAATTAATTTTTTTGTGATATCTCTTTATAAAACCAAATATATAAATTAATATTAGATAATTAATTAATTATTATATTTATTTGTTCTTTTTATCCATCTATAATTAATTAATTAATTAAATTTCATAAATTGCTTGCTATTCAATATTTTTGAAAAAAAAAATAAATGATATAATAGATTAAAGAATATAATAGATTAGAAGAAGTAATTATTAATTTTTTTATTAATATCATTTAAATTTATATTAATTAATAAAAAAAGTTTTTAAGCTCTTCTCTTTTATCTCATTAGGAGCTCCATATTAAACTGGGGTATATTTTATTAATAATTAATAATTATTTATATTATTATTATTATTTTTATATATTTAACATTCAATTTATTTGAATAAATAGTTTTTCTCATTGAAATTATCATCATTATTCATTGATTTTGATTAAAACAAAAATTTTTTAATATTTTAACTTAATTTTCATTTCAATTTTAAATAATTTATATTCATTTTTTATTATTTTGATATTTTTTCTTCATTTTTTGCTATTAAAACTTACACTTAATAAAAGCAGTTTATTTTTTTTGGATTGTAATATTTTTAATTATAAAAATTAATTTAAAACATTAAAGCTCTTTTAATTTCTTCTTGCTTTTTAATTTATAAAAGGCGAAATATAATATTTCTTAATAACATAATAAATAAAGCTAAATTAGCTTAAAACAGCTTTATTTTTGAGTTTTTAGAAAGCTTTAATTCACAAAATGCTAAATTTGAAATAATATACACAGTATATTCTAATAACATATCATTTTTTTGAAAAAAATAAATTTTGAAAAATTTTACGAACTTAAAAACCATCATAAAAAACTCGCTTTTTCTTTTTCTTTTTATTGTGCTTACTTTTTTTTGTTGTTGTTTCTTTTTTTATTTAACTCATCATTTTATTTTCAACTTATACTTTTATTATTAATTAATCTATCTTATTATTTCATATTCTTTCTTCATTATTTCCTTCTAATTAACAATTTAATGATATATTTTTTCTTAAATATTTAAAAAGTAGAAATTAAATTGGTGATGAAGGTGCATCAGGCTTAGGTTCTGGTTTAGCAAATTGCATTAATCTCTCAAATTTGAAACTTTACCTTCCGTAAAAATAGTTTATTTGTTTCGGATTGTGATATTTTAAATTATAAAAACTAATTTAAAACAATAAAGCTCTTTTTTCTTTTTCTTTTTATTGTGCTTGCTTTTTTTTTTGTTCTTTCTTTGTTTATTTTACTCATCACTTTATTTTCAACTTTTGCTTTTATTATTAATTAATTAATCTATCTGATTATTTCATATTTTTTCTTCATTTTTTCCTTCTAATTAACTATTTTATGATATATTCTTTCTTCAATATTTAAAAAGTTACCATTATATTGGTGATGAAGGTGCATCAGGCTTAGGTTCTGGTTTAGCAAATTGCATTAATCTCTCAAATTTGACACTTGAGCTTTGGTAAAAACAGTTTATTTGTTTTGGATTGTGATATTTTAAATTATAAAAACTAATTTAAAACAATAAAGCTCTTTTTTCTTTTTCTTTTTATTGTGCTTTCTTTTTTTTTTTTTGTTCTTTCTTTGTTTATTTAACTCATCATTTTATTTTCAACTTTTGCTTTTATTTTTAATTAATTAATTAATCTATCTTATTATTTCATATTCTTTCTTCATTTTTTCCTTCTAATTAACTATTTAATGATATATTTTTTCTTAAATATTTAAAAAGGGGAAATTAAATTGGTGATGAAGGTGCATCAGGCTTAGGTTCTGGTTTAGCAAATTGCATTAATCTCTCAAATTTGACACTTGGTCTTGTGTAAAAACAGTTTAATTGTTTTGGATTGTGATATTTTTAATTATAAAAACTAATTTAAAACAATAAAGCTCTTTTTTCTTTTTCTTTTGATTGTGCTTGCTTTTTTTTTTTTGTTCATTCTTTGTTTATTTAACTCATTATTTTATTTTCAACTTTTGTTTTTATTATTAATTAATTAATCTATCTTATTATTTCATATTCTTTCTTCATTTTTTCCTTCTAATTAACTATTTAATGATATATTCTTTCTTCAATATTTAAAAAGTGAAAATAAAATTGGTACAAAGGGTGCATCAGACTTAGGTTCTGGTTTAGCAAATTGCATTAATCTCTCAAATTTGACACTTTACCTTGCGTAAATATAGTTTATTTGTTTCGGATTGTGATATTTTTAATTATAAAAACTTATTTAACAATATAGCTCTTTTTTCTTTTTCTTTTTATTGTGCTTGTTTTTTTTTTTGTTCTTTCTTTGTTTATTAAACTCATTATTTTATTTTCAACTTTTGCTTTTATTATCAATTAATCTGTCTTATTATTTCATCTTTTTTCTTCATTTTTTCCTTCAAATTAACTATTTAATGATATATTTTTTCTTCAATATTTAAAAAGGTGTAATTTAATTGGTGATGAAGGTGCATCAGGCTTAGGTTCTGGTTTAGCAAATTGCATTAATCTCTCAAATTTGACACTTAGCATTTAGTAAAAACAGTTTATTATTTTGGATTGTGATATTTTTAATTATAAAAACTAATTTAAAATAATAAAGCTCTTTTTTCTTTTTTTATTTATTGTGCTTGCTTTTTTTTTTGTTCTTTCTTTGTTTATTTAACTCATTATTTTATTTTCAACTTTTGCTTTTATTATTAATTAATTAATCTATCTTATTATTTCATAATCTTTCTTCATTATTTCTTTCTAATTAACTATTTAATGATATATTTTTTCTTCAATATTTAAAAAGTGAAAATAAAATTGGTACAAAGGGTGCATCAGGCTTAGGTTATGGTTTAGCAAATAGCATTAATCTATCAAATTTGACACTTGATCTTCGTTAAAAACAGTTTATTTAATTTGGATTGTAATATTTTTAATTATAAAAACTAATTTAAAACAAATAAGCTCTTTTTTATTTTTCTTTTTATTTTGCTTTCTTTTTTTTTATTTTTTCTTTGTTTATTTAACTTACCATTTTATTTTCAACTTTTGCTTTTATTATTAATTAATTAATCTATCTTATTATTTCATATTCTTTCTTCATTTTTTCCTTCTAATTAACTATTTAATGATATATTTTTCCTTCAATATTTAAAAAGTGAAAATAAAATTCGTACAAAGGGTGGATCAGACTTAGGTTCTGGTTTAGCAAATATTATTAATCTCTCAAATTTGACACTTAGCATTTAGTAAAAACTGTTTATTTGTTTTGGATTGTGATATTTTTAATTATAAAAACTTATTTAAAACAATAAAGCTCTTTTTTCTTTTTCTTTTTATTGTGCTTGTTTTTTTTTTGTTCTTTCTTTGTTTATTTAACTCATCATTTTATTTTCAACTTTTGCTTTTATTATTAATTAATTAATCTATCTAATTATTTCATATTCTTTCTTCATTTTTTCCTTCTAATTAATTATTTAATGATATATTTTTTCTTAAATATTTAAAAAGTTACAATTAAATTCGTGATGAAGGAGCATCAGGTTTAGGTTCTGGTTTAGCAAATTGCATTAATCTCTCAAATTTGACACTTCACCTTTTGTAAAAACAGTTTATTCGTTTTGGATTGTGATATTTTTAATTATTAAAACTAATTTAAAACAATAAAGCTCTTTTTTCTTTTTTTATTTATTGTGCTTGCTTTTTTTTTTGTTCTTTCTTTGTTTATTTAACTCATTATTTTATTTTCAACTTTTGCTTTTATTATTAATTAATTAATCTATCTAATTATTTCATATTCTTTCTTCATTAGTTCCTTCTAATTAACTATTTAATGGTATATTTTTCTTAAATATTTAAAAAGTAGAAATTAAATTGGTGATGAAGGTGCATCAGGCTTAGGTTCAGGTTTAGCAAATTGCATTAATCTCTCAAATTTGACACTTCACCTTTTGTAAAAACAGTTTATTCGTTTTGGATTGTGATATTTTTAATTATAAAAATTAATTTAAAACAATAAAGCTCTTTTTTCTTTTTTTATTTATTGTGCTTGCTTTTTTTTTTGTTCTTTCTTTGTTTATTTAACTCATTATTTTATTTTCAACTTTTGTTTTTATTATTAATTAATTAATCTATCTTATTATTTCATATTCTTTCTTCATTTTTTCCTTCTAATTAACTATTTAATGATATATTTTTTCTTCAATATTTAAAAAGTGAAAATAAAATTGGTACAAAGGGTGCATCAGGCTTAGGTTCTGGTTTAGCAAATATCATTAATCTCTCAAATTTGACACTTATTCTTGGGTAAAAACAGTTTATTTGTTTTGGATTGTGATATTTTTAATTATAAAAACTAATTTAAAACAATAAAGCTCTTTTTTCTTTTTCTTTTTATTGTGCTTGCTTTTTTTTTTGTTATTTCTTTGTTTATTTAACTCATCATTTTATTTTTAACTTTTGCTTTTATTATTAATTAATCTATCTTATTATTTCATATTCTTTCTTCATTATTTCCTTCTAATTAACTATTTAATTGTATATTTTTTCTTAAATATTTAAAAAGTATAAATTAAATTGGTGATGAAGGTGCATCAGGCTTAGTTTCTGGTTTAGCAAATTGCATTAATCTCTCAAATTTGGACACTTAGCCTTTAGTAAAAACCAGTTTATTTG